>NC_136398.1:10205000-10236125 GCF_965140285.1 Lepidochelys kempii | reverse complement strand
ACGCGCTATCTCAGAGTAAGCGGTTGCGGCCCGGGAACGCCTCCCACTTGCGGCGCGGGGCGCGCGCCGGCGGCTCCGGGGCGGGGGGGGGCGGCGGGCCCGGGGGCGCGGCGGGGGCGCCCGGGGGGATCTGCCGGTACTCGCACGCCTTCATGGCGCCGCCAGGCCCCGCCGCGCCGAGCCGCGGCCGCCACCCGCCCGCGCTCGCTACGGGGACGTGTCCGCTCCGCCCCCCCGCGCCCCGGCCCCGCCGCCAAGGGAGCGGGCCCCCGCCGGCCTCCCGCCGCAGCGCCCCCCGCCGGCCCTGCGGCGCCCTTCGCCCCCCGCCGGCCCTGCGGCGCCCTTCGCCCCCCGCCGGCGCCCCCGCACCCCCCGAACCCCTCACCCCCCCGCCCCCCAACCCGTCACCCTCACACACCGTACCCCCCGCCCCCCAACGCCCTCCCCCATCACCTCACACCCCGTACCCCCCGCCCCCCCACCCCAACCCCTCACCCCACCGTCCCCCAACCCGTCACCCCACACCCCGTACCCCCCCACCGCCCCCCAACCCCTCACCCCCCCGCCCCCCAACCCGTCACCTCACACACCGTACCCCCCCCGCCCCCAACCCCCTCCCCCATCACCTCACACCCCGTACCCCCCGTACCCCACCCCAACCCCTCACCCCACCGTCCCCCAACCCGTCACCCCACACCCCGTACCCCCCCACCGCCCCCCAACCCCCTCCCCCATCACCTCCTCACACCCCGTACCCCCCGTACCCCACCCCAACCCCTCACCCCACCGTCCCCCAACCCGTCACCCCCACACCCCGTACCCCCCGCCCCCACCCCAACCCCTCACCCCACCGTCCCCCAACCCGTCACCTCACACCCCGTACCCCCCGCCCCCCACCCCAACCCCTCACCCCACCGCCCCCCAACCCGTCACCCCACACCCCGTACCCCCCCCACCGCCCCCCAACCCCCTCCCCCATCACCTCACACCCCGTACCCCCCGCCCCCCACCCCAACCCCTCACCCCCACCGCCCCCCAACCCGTCACCCCACACCCCGTACCCCCCCACCGCCCCCCAACCCCCTCCCCCATCACCTCACACCCCGTACCCCCCGCCCCCCCACCCCAACCCCTCACCCCACCGCCCCCCAACCCGTCACCCCACACCCCGTACCCCCCCACCGCCCCCCAACCCCCTCCCCCATCACCTCACACCCCGTACCCCCCCACCGCCCCCCACCCCAACCCCTCACCCCACCGCCCCCCAACCCGTCACCCCACACCCCGTACCCCCCCACCGCCCCCCAACCCCCTCCCCCATCACCTCACACCCCGTACCCCCCGTACCCCACCCCAACCCCTCACCCCACCGTCCCCCAACCCGTCACCCCACACCCCGTACCCCCCGCCCCCCACCCCAACCCCTCACCCCACCGCCCCCCAACCCGTCACCCCACACCCCGTACCCCCCCACCGCCCCCCAACCCCCTCCCCCATCACCTCACACCCCTCACCCCACCGCCCCCCAACCCAACCCCTCACCCCACCGCCCCCCAACCCGTCACCCCACACCCCGTACCCCCCCACCGCCCCCCAACCCCCTCCCCCATCACCTCATACCCCGTACCCCCCGCCCCCCACCCCAACCCCTCACCCCACCGCCCCCCAACCCGTCACCCCACACCCCGTACCCCCCCACCGCCCCCCAACCCCCTCCCCCATCACCTCACACCCCGTACCCCCCGCCCCCCACCCCAACCCCTCACCCCACCGCCCCCCAACCCGTCACCCCACACCCCGTACCCCCCCACCGCCCCCCAACCCCCTCCCCCATCACCTCACACCCCGTACCCCCGCCCCCCACCCCAACCCCTCACCCCACCGCCCCCCAACCCGTCACCCCACACCCCGTACCCCCCCACCACCCCCCAACCCCCTCCCCCATCACCTCACACCCCGTACCCCCCGCCCCCCACCCCAACCCCTCACCCCACCGCCCCCCAACCCGTCACCCCACACCCCGTACCCCCCCACCGCCCCCCACCCCCCTCCCCCATCACCTCACACCCCGTACCCCCCGCCCCCCACCCCAACCCCTCACCCCACCGTCCCCCCCAACCCGTCACCCCACACCCCGTACCCCCCCACCGCCCCCCAACCCCCTCCCCCATCACCTCACACCCCGTACCCCCCGCCCCCCACCCCAACCCCTCACCCCACCGCCCCCCAACCCGTCACCCCACACCCCGTACCCCCCCACCGCCCCCCAACCCCCTCCCCCATCACCTCACACCCCGTACCCCCCCACCCCAACCCCTCACCCCGCAGCCCCAACCCGTCACCTCACACCCCGTACCCCCCCGCCCCCCAACCCCCTCCCCCATCACCTCACACCCCGTACCCCCCCAACCCCCTCCCCCATCACCTCACACCCCGTACCCCCCCACCCCAACCCCTCACCCCACCGCCCCCCAACCCGTCACCCCACACCCCGTACCCCCCCACCGCCCCCCAACCCCCTCCCCCATCACCTCACACCCCGTACCCCCCGCCCCCCACCCCAACCCCTCACCCCACCGCCCCCCAACCCGTCACCCCACACCCCGTACCCCCCCACCGCCCCCCAACCCCCTCCCCCATCACCTCACACCCCGTACCCCCCCCACCCCAACCCCTCACCCCGCAGCCCCAACCCGTCACCCCACACCCCGTACCCCCCACCGCCCCCCAACCCCCTCCCCCATCACCTCACACCCCGTACCCCCCGCCCCCCACCCCAACCCCTCACCCCACCGCCCCCCAACCCGTCACCCCACACCCCGTACCCCCCCACCGCCCCCCAACCCCCTCCCCCATCACCTCACACCCCGTACCCCCCCGTCCCCCAACCCGTCACCTCACACCCCGTACCCCCCCCGCCCCCAACCCCCTCCCCCATCACCTCACACCCCGTACCCCCCGCCCCCCACCCCAACCCCTCACCCCACCGCCCCCCAACCCGTCACCCCACACCCCGTACCCCCCCACCGCCCCCCAACCCCCTCCCCCATCACCTCACACCCCGTACCCCCCGCCCCCCACCCCAACCCCTCACCCCACCGCCCCCCAACCCGTCACCCCACACCCCGTACCCCCCCACCGCCCCCCAACCCCCTCCCCCATCACCTCACACCCCGTACCCCCCGCCCCCCACCCCAACCCCTCACCCCACCGCCCCCCAACCCGTCACCCCACACCCCGTACCCCCCCACCGCCCCCCAACCCCCTCCCCCATCACCTCACACCCCGTACCCCCCGCCCCCCACCCCAACCCCTCACCCCACCGCCCCCCAACCCGTCACCCCACACCCCGTACCCCCCCACCGCCCCCCAACCCCCTCCCCCATCACCTCACACCCCGTACCCCCCCGTACCCCAACCCGTCACCTCACACCCCGTACCCCCCCCGCCCCCAACCCCCAACCCCCTCCCCCATCACCTCACACCCCGTACCCCCCGCCCCCCACCCCAACCCCTCACCCCACCGCCCCCCAACCCGTCACCTCACACCCCGTACCCCCCCGCCCCCCAACGCCCTCCCCCATCACCTCACACCCCGTACCCCCCGCCCCCCACCCCAACCCCTCACCCCCCCGTCCCCCAACCCTTCACCTCACACCCCGTACCCCCCCCGCCCCCAACCCCCAACCCCCTCCCCCATCACCTCACACCCCGTACCCCCCGCCCCCCACCCCAACCCCTCACCCCACCGCCCCCCAACCCGTCACCCCACACCCCGTACCCCCCCACCGCCCCCCAACCCCCTCCCCCATCACCTCACACCCCGTACCCCCCCGCCCCCCACCCCAACCCCTCACCCCACCGCCCCCCAACCCGTCACCCCACACCCCGTACCCCCCCACCGCCCCCCAACCCCCTCCCCCATCACCTCACACCCCGTACCCCCCCGTCCCCCAACCCGTCACCTCACACCCCGTACTCCCCCCGCCCCCAACCCCCAACCCCCTCCCCCATCACCTCACACCCCGTACCCCCCCGCCCCCCACCCCAACCCCTCACCCCACCGCCCCCCAAACCGTCACCCCACACCCCGTACCCCCCCACCGCCCCCCAACCCCCTCCCCCATCACCTCACACCCCGTACCCCCCGCCCCCCACCCCAACCCGTCACCCCACCGCCCCCCAACCCGTCACCCCACACCCGTACCCCCCCACCCCCCTCCCCCATCACCTCACACCCCGTACCCCCCCGCCCCCAACCCCCTCCCCCATCACCTCACACCCCGTACCCCCCGCCCCCCACCCCAACCCCTCACCCCACCGCCCCCCAACCCGTCACCCCACACCCCGTACCCCCCCACCCCCCTCCCCCATCACCTCACACCCCGTACCCCCCCGTCCCCCACCCCAACCCCTCACCCCACCGCCCCCCAACCCGTCACCCCACACCCCGTACCCCCCACCGCCCCCCAACCCCCTCCCCCGTCACCTCACACCCCGTACCCCCCCGTCCAACCCGTCACCTCACACCCCGTACCCCCCCCGCCCCCAACCCCCTCCCCCATCACCTCACACCCCGTACCCCCCGCCCCCCACCCCAACCCCTCACCCCACCGCCCCCCAACCCGTCACCCCACACCCCGTACCCCCCCACCCCCCTCCCCCATCACCTCACACCCCGTACCCCCCCGTCCCCCAACCCGTCACCTCACACCCCGTACCCCCCCCGCCCCCAACCCCCTCCCCCATCACCTCACACCCCGTACCCCCCCACCGCCCCCCAACCCCCTCCCCCATCACCTCACACCCCGTACCCCCCCGCCCCCCACCCCAACCCCTCACCCCACCGCCCCCCAACCCGTCACCCCACACCCCGTACCCCCCCACCGCCCCCCAACCCCCTCCCCCATCACCTCACACCCCGTACCCCCCCACCCCAACCCCTCACCCCGCAGCCCCAACCCGTCACCTCACACCCTGTACCCCCCCGCCCCCCAACCCCCTCCCCCATCACCTCACACCCCGTACCCCCCCACCCCACCCCTCACCCCGCAGCCCCAACCCGTCACCTCACACCCCGTACCCCCACCGCCCCCCAACCCCCTCCCCCATCACCTCACACCCCGTACCCCCCCGCCCCCAACTCCCTCCCCCATCACCTCAAACCCCGTACCGCCCACACCCCAACCCGTCACCTCACACCCCGTACCCTCCCACCGCCCCCCAACCCCTCACCCCACACTCCGTACCCCTCACAGCCCCCAACCCCCTCCCCTTGTACCCCCTCACAGCCCCCCAACCCATCACCCCACCGCCCCCTCACCCATCACCTCACACCCCATACCCTACATAGCCCCCCAACTCCCTCACCCCACAGCCCCCCAACCCGTCACCTCACACCCCGTACCCCCCAACCCCCCAACCCCTCACACCACTGCCCCCCAACCCGTCACCCTCGCACCCCGTACCCCCCACAGCCCCCAACCCCTCACCCCGCTGCCCCAAACCCGTCACCTCACACCCCCCAACCCCTCACCCCGCCACCCCAAACCCGTCACCTCACACTCCCCAACCCGTCACCTCACACCCCGTACCCCCCACAGCCTCCCAACCCCTCACCCCGCAGCCCCAACCCCTCACCTCACACCCCGTACCCCCCATAGCCCCCCAACCTGTCACCCTGTCACCCCGCAGCCCCCCAACCCGTCACCTCACACCCCGTACCCCCCACAACCCCCAACCCATCACCTCACATCCCGTACCCCGCCAGCCCCTCAACCCCTCACCCTGCAGCCCCCCAACCCCTCACCTCACACCCCGTACCCCCCACAGCCCCCAAACCCGTCACCCCGCAGCCCCCCAGCCCGTCACCTCACACCCTGTACCCCCCACAGTGCCCCAACCTGTCACTCCGCAGCCCCCCAACCCGTCACCTCAGACCCCATACCCCCCACTGCCCCCCAACCCATCACCCCATACCCCCCACACCCTCAACCCCTCCCCCCACAACCTGTCACCTCACACCCCGTACCCCTCTCACCCCGCAGACCCCCAACCCGTCACCTCACACCCCATACCCCTCACAGCCCCCCAACCCCCTCCCTCACAGCCCCCTCCCCCATCACCCCCCAACCCGTCACCTCACACCCCGTACCTCCACCTGTCACCCCACACCCCGTACCCCCACAGCCCCCCCAACCCCTCACCTTGCCACCCCAAACTCGTCACCTCACACCCCCAACCCATCACCTGACACCCCGTATCCCCCACAGCCCCCCAACTCCTCACCCCACCACCCCCCAACCCATCACCTCACATCCTGTACCCCGCCAGCCCTCCAACCCCTCACCCTGCAGCCCCCCAACCCCTCACCTCACCCCGTACCTGCCACAACCCCCAAACCCGTCACCCCGCAGCCCCCCAGCCCGTCACCTCACACCCTGTACCCCCCACAGTGCCCCAACCTGTCACTCCGCAGCCCCCCAACCCGTCACCTCAGACTGCGTACCCCACACAGCCCCCCAACCCCACAGCCCTCAACCCCCTCCCCTCGTACCACCTCACAGCCCCCTAACCTATCACCCTGCAGCCCCCTCACCCGTCACCTCACACCCCGTACCCCCCACCACTCCCCAACCCATCACCCCGCACCCTGTACCCCCCACACCGCCAACCCGTCACCTCACCCCCCGTACCCCTCACCCCACAGCCCCCTCCCCGTCACCTCACACCCCGTACCCCTCTCTCCCCGCAGCCCCCCAACCCGTACCCCTCACAGCCCCCCAACCTCCCTCCCCCACAGCCCGCACCACCCACAGACCCCCAACCCCTTCACCCATCACCTCACACCCTGTACCCCCCACAGCCCCGCAACCCATCACCCCACACCCTGTACCCCTCTCACCCCGCAGACCCCCAACCCGTCACTCCGCAACTCCCTCACCCCACAGCCCCCAACTCCCTCACCCATCACCTCACACCCCGTACCCCCTACTGCCCCCCAACTCCCTCACCCCACAACCCGCAACCCCTCCCCCCACAACCCCCTCACCCATCACCTCACACCCCGTACCACCTCACAGCCCCCAACCCCCTCCCCCACCGCCCCCAACCCGTCACCCCACTGCCCGTACCCCCCACAGCCTCCCAACTCCCTCCCCCCACAGCCCACACCCCCCACAGACCCCCAACCCCTTCACCCATCACCTCACACCCCATATCCCCCAGAGCCCTCCAACCTGTCACCTCAAACCCCGTACCCCTCACAGCCCCCAACCCCCTCCCCTTGTACCCACTCACAGCCCCCCAACCCATCACCCCACCGCCCCCTCACCCATCACCTCACACCCCATACCCCTCACAGCCCCCAACCCGTCACCCCACAGCCCTCCAACCTGTCACCTCACACCCCGTACCCCCTTACAGTCCCCCAACCCCCTCCCCCCACAGCCCGCACCCCCCACAGACCCTCAACCCCTTCACCCCTCACCTTAGACCCCGTACCTCCCACAGCCCCCCAACCCATCACCCCACACCCTGTACCCCTCTCCCCCCACAGCCCCCCAACTCCCTCACCCCACAATCCCCTCCCCCCACAGCCCCCCAACTCCCTCACCCATCACCTCACACCCCATACCCCCCACAGCCCAACTCCCTCACCCCACAGCCCCCCAACCAGTCACCCCACAACTTGCAACCCCCTCCCCCCACAGCCCCCTCACCCATCACCTCACACCCTGTATCCCCCACAGCCCCCCAACTCCCTTACCCTGCACCCCCCACAGCCCCCCAACCCCCTCACCCATCACCTCACCCCCTCACAGCCCCCAACCCCCTCCCCCCACAGCCCGCACCCCCCCGCAGCCCCCCAACCCCTTCCCCTCATACCCCCTCACAGCCCCCCAACTCCCGCCCACCCTAACCCATCACCCCACAGCCTGCACCCCACACAGCCCCCCAACCCCCTCACCCATCACCTCACACCCCGTACCTCCAACAGCCCCCAACCCCCTCACCTCATACCCTCTCACAGCCCCCCAACCCGTCACCCCACAGCCTGCACCCCCCACAGCCCCCAACCCCCTCACCTCATACCCTTTCACAGCCCCCCAACCCGTCACCCCACAGCCCACAGCCCCCCAACCCCCTAACCTCATACCCTCTCACAGCCCTCCAACTCCCTCCCCCAACCCGTCACCCCATAGCCCCCCAACCCCCTCACTTCATACCCCCTCACAACCCCCCAACTCCCTCCCACCCTAACCCATCACCTCACACCCCGTATCTCTTCACAGCCCCCAAACCCCCTCACACCCTAACCCCTCACCTCACACCCTATACCCCCCTCAGTTCCCAAACCCATCTCCTCACAGCCCTACAGCGCCCTTCCCGCCCAGCCCCCAAGCTCCTCAACCCCAAAACTCCCTCACATCCTAACCCATCACCTCACAGCCCTGCAGCGCCCTTCCACCCACCTCACCCCATAACCCATCACCCCACAGCCCAACCCCCCCACCCCCTCACACCTTAAGCCATCACCCCACACCCTGTACCCCCAAACCCCTCACACCCTAACCCATCACCCCACAGCCTGAATCCCCACAGCCCCCCCAACCCCCTCACACCTTAACCCTTCACCCCACAGCCCCCAATTCCCCCATCCTCACACCCCACAGCCCCCAATCCACCCAGTCCTGACACCTCATAGCCCTCAAAACCTCCTCACATCCTAACCCATCACCCCAAGCCATCTCCCCACATAGCCCCAGCCTCCTCTGCCCCCTCCCTCACACCCCACAGCCCCTAACCCCAATTCACACCTAAACCATCACCCTCCTTAGCCCCCAAACCTCCTCTGCCCCCGCCCTCAAACCCCATAGCCCCCAAACCTTGCTCAGTCCCCTTTCCTAACATGCCAGAGCCCCAGAATACAATCCCAACAGCATCTCCTGAAGCCCCTCACACCCTAAAGCATCATCCTCCCCAGCCCACAATCCCCAGTCCCCAAACCCTCTCACCCCAAACCATCACTCCTTCCACAGCCTGACCCACACCCCAATAGCACAGCTCCCCACTCTTCCTTAGCCCTAACACTCTTACCCTTCAGCCTCTACTACCACATACTCAAACTGTCCCTTACACCATTACCCATAGTACCTCCACAGCCCCAAGCTCCCTCACCTCTAAACCTAACACTACACACCTCCATAGCCCCCTCAGCCGCTAAACCTAACACCCCCAGCCAAATCCCCATACCCCCTAAATCTAACACCCCCACAGGCTCCCATATCCCCACCCCAATACCACAGACCCAAACTCCTGCTCTCTAAAGCCATAACAACCGCATAACTCCTCAATCCCCACCTTGAACACTACAGCACCCGACTCCCTTTACCTCTACATTCATTAGCTCTCTACACACCTCAAACCCATCAAAACCCCACAAATCCCACTCCCCCCAAAAATCAGTGACATCCCATAATAACCCTTCACCTGAACACCACATTCTCGCCAAATCTCTTAAACCCCATAACTTCACAACTGTCTCAGCCACACCACCTCCCACATGGCTGGAAGTCTGCCCTGCAGCCCCCAGAGATCCCACTTTTCTCTTAAACCTGTAACATTCTTAAAAAACCTCAGATCCCCCAAAATTCCATTCATCCCTAATCCCCAACCCTCAAAACCCCATAACTCTTCATAACTCCTGTCCCCCCAAAACACTCATTCCTAATCCTGCAATGCTACACAGTCCCCTTCACCCCACCATAGAATCATAGAATATCAGGGTTGGAAGGGACCTCAGGAGGTCATCTAGTCCAACCCCCTGCTCAAAGAAGGACCAATCCCCAACTAAATCATCCCAGCCAGGGCTTTGTAAAGCCTGACCTTAAAAACTTCTAAGGAAGGAAATTCCACCACCTCCCTAGGTAACACATTCCAGTGCTTCACCACCCTCCTAGTGAAACAGTTCTTCCTAATATCCAACCTAAACCTCCCCCACTGCAACTTCAGGTCATTACTCCTTGTTCTGTCATCTGCTACCACTGAGAACAGTCTAGATCCATCCTCTTTGGAACTCCCTTTCAGGTAGTTATTTTTGTTGCCCTCCACTGGACGTTTTCCAATTTTTCCAAATCCTTCTTGTAGTGTGGGGCCCAAAACTGGACACAGTACTCCAGGTGAGGCCTCACCAATGTCGAATAGAGGGGAACGATCACATCCCTCGATCTGCTGGCAATGCCCCTACTTATACATCCCAAAATTGGCCTTCTTGGCAACAACGGAACACTGTTGACTCATATCCAGCTTCTCGTCCACTGTAACCCCTAGATCCTTTTCTGCAGAACTGCTGCCGAGCCATTCGGTCCCTAGTCTGTAGCAGTGAATGGGATTCTTCTGTCCTAAATGCAGGACTCTGCACTTGTCCTTGTTGAACCTCATCAGATTTCTTTTGGCCCAATCCTCCAATTTGTCTAGGTCCCTCTGTACCCTATCCCTGCCCTCCAGCGTATCTACCTCTCCTCCCAGTTTAGTGTCATCTGCAAACTTGCTGAGGGTGCAATCCACACCATCCTCCAGATCATTAATGAAGATATTGAACAAAACCGGCCTGAGGACCGACCCTTGGGGCACTCCACTTGATGCCGGCTGCCAACTAGACATGGAGCCATTGATCACTACCCGTTGAGCCCGACAATCTAACCAGCCTTCTATCCACCTTATAGTCCATTCATCCAGCCCATATTTCTTACTGGCAAGAATACTGTGGGAGACCATGTCAAAAGCTTTGCTAAAGTCCAGGAACAACACGTCCACTGCTTTCCCCTCATCCACAGAGCCAGTTATCTTGTCATAGAAGGCAATTAGATTAGTCAGGCATGACTTGCCCTTGGTGAATCCATGCTGACTGTTCCCGATCACTTTCCTCTCCTCTAAGTGCTTCAGAATTGATTCCTTGAGGACCTGCTCCATGATTTTTCCAGGGACTGAGGTGAGGCTGACTGGCCTGTAGTTCCCAGGATCCTCCTTCTTCCCTTTTTTAAAATATGGGCACTACATTAGCCTTTTTCCAGTCATCCGGGACCTCCCCCAATCGCCATGAGTTTTCAAAGATAATGGCCAATGGCTCTGCAATCACATCCGCCAACTTCTTTAGCACTCTCGAAAGCAGTGCATCCGGCCCCATGGACTTGTGCTCATCCAGCTTTTCTAAATAGTCCCGAACCACTTCTTTCTCCACAGAGGGCTGGTCACCTCCTCCCCATGCTGTGCTGCCCAGTGCAGCAGTCTGGGAGCGGACCTCGTTCGTGAAGACAGAGGCAAAAAAAGCATTGAGTACATTAGCTTTTTCCACATCCTCTGTCACTAGGTTGCCTCCCTCATTCAGTAAGGGGCCCACACTTTCCTTGAATTTCTTCTTGTTGCTAACATACCTGAAGAAACCCTTCTTGTTACTCTTAACATCTCTTGCGAGCTGCACCTCCAGGTGTGATTTGGCCTTCCTGATTTCACTCCTGCATGCTCGAGCAATGTTTTTATACTCTTCCCTGGTCATTTGTCCAGTCTTCCACTTCTTGTAAGCTTCTTTTTTGTAAAAAGAAAAGGAGTACTTGTTCCGATGAAGTGAGCTGTAGCTCACGAAAGCTTATGCTCAAATAAAATTGTTAGTCTCTAAGGTGCCACAAGTGCTCCATTTCTTTTTGCGAATACAGACTAACACGGCTGCTACTCTGAAATGTGGCACCTTAGGGACTAACAAATTTATCTGAGCGTGAGCTTTCGTGAGCTACAGCTCACTTCATCAGATGCATTCAGTGGAAAATACAGTGGGGAGATTTATATACACAGAGAACATGAAACAATGGGTGTTACCATACACACTGTAACGAGAGTGATCTCTTAAGGTGAGCTATTACCAGCAGGAGAGCGGGGTCGGGGGGGAGGGAGAACCACATATCTATGCAGGGGACACCATCATAGGGCCTAATCACATCAGCAACACTATCAGAGGCTCCAGAGTAGTACTCCTTTTCTTATCAGAGGCTCGTTCACCTGCACATCTACCAATGTGCCAGCAATGCCCCTCTGCCATGTACATTGGTCAAACTGGACAATCTCTATGTAAAAGAATAAATGGACACAAATCAGACATCAAGAATTATAACATTCAAAAACCAGTCGGAGAACACTTCAATCTCTTTGGTCACTCGATTACAGACCTAAAAGTTGCAATTCTTCAACAAAAAAACTTCAAAAACAGACTCCAACGAGAGACTGCTGAATTGGAATTAATTTGCAAACTGGATACAATTAACTAAGGCTTGAATAAAGACTGGGAGTGGATGGGTCATTACACAAAGTAAAACTATTTCTCCATGTTTATTCCCCCCAGCCCCCACTGTTCCTCAGACTTTCTTGTCAACTGCTGGAAATGGCCCACCTTGATTATCACTACAAAAAGTTTTCCCCCCGCCCCCCCACTCCACTCTCCTGCTGGTAATAGCTCACCTTACCTGATCACTCTCGTTATAGTGGGTATGGTAACACCCATGGTTTCATGTTCTCTGTGTATATAAATCTCCCCACTGTATTTTCCACTGAATGCATCCAATGAAGTGGGCTGTAGCCCACAAAAACTTATGCTCAAATAAATTTGTTAGTCTCTAAGGTGCCACAAGTCCTCCTTTCTTTTTGCGGATACAGACTAACACAGCTGCTACTCTGAAACCTTCTTTTTTGTGTAATCCATCACAACACCCCTAGCCCCTCTCACCCCCTACTCCCATAACTACCACCACAGTATAACATTCCTTGTGGCCAGTCACTGCACCATCAACTTGCAGCCCCTACCAAACCATAACACCATTATAATACAAACCCATTTGCTCGGCTCAAACCCATTATAACAACTCCCACAGCAGGACCACCACCAGTGTGTGTACCCTCCTCCAATTAAGCTGTTAACAGCCACCTGGGTGATGGTCACAACTTCAAGCCAGTTGTAGCTCACCTCCCACCAGACACCTTCCCCTTACAGACCCAGTGTAACTGTAGCTCCCCCAAATAACCACAGATCTAACCAAGCAAACAGTAACAAGTCAAATTGTTTTGTTATTTTATTTTATAAATGTTTGTAGTGAATTTAGTGCTGGTGGAAGTTGGTGAGCTGACCACCCTGGAAACTGAAGGCCTCTGTTTATCCACAGGATAGGTTAACAGAGTAACAGCCGTGTATATAAAGTCTGCTGCAGTTTCCACGGTATGCATCCGATGAAGTGAGCTGTAGCTCACAAAAGCTCATGCTCAAATAAATTGGTTAGTCTCTAAGGTGCCACAAGTACTCCTTTTCTTTTTGAGGATAGGTTAAGTTTCCCTAACCCACACCATGTTTCACCTTTCTGATGGAGGGACCACCCACAGGCAAACCAGGAGAGTTCAGTCTGCCTGGCTCACTCAATCCTTTCGCTCTCTGGGTGAGAGGTGGGATACTTGTACCACTTGGAAACAGACTGAGATCACACTTATTTCATATATATCACAAAACACCCTCAAGACTGTAACCATTTTTGATCACTACTGACCTGGTCCAAACTTCAAATAGTGTCCTGGCTTTGATGAAAATCGATAAAAGAAACTAAGGATAGGACATGTCCTGCTACCTAGATAATTTAATGATGAAGAGCATAGATATAGGGAATAATGCTGCAGCAGAAACACTCAGAAATGGACTTGTGCATCGGAATAGAGTCTGAGTCTCTACAGCCATAACTGGTACATAAGGCAGCAAGGGTAACATAGGCTGGCTGAATCATCAATTTCCTGCTGTGCAGTTTGAGTCACATCCCTACCATTATTGTGGTTGCTATTTCTGTCAGTTTCTCGTTGACGTTTTTACCATCTATTATGGAAGTGGGTAGGTAAAGGGCACAGCCCACTGTGACGTTAATGAACTGATGGTTAAAGTCTTTGCCCCCAAAGTTTCACCTGGAATCAGCAGAATTGAATAGTGGGGAAACAAGCACAGAATTTGGCCTCTTACATTTAAAATTTCACAACTGTGTATGGTCAGGATTCAAGGTCCATTCAGTTCTCTGGAAGCTTTGGGAAATGAGGGACACAGATATGGATCACACATTAGTCAGGGGAGAAACATGTTTTGAGTGAGACATGTCCAAGAGATCTCCCACACTCAGGAAACAGGTTCCATTGGCCTGAGTCTGGGTGGTGCAATAAGGAGCCTCTTCCCCCTTCACAGCAATAACCAGGGTCAGCAAAGCCTGAAGCAACAGAAGCTGGAGTCCAGGAAGTGTCAACCTGTGCAAGCAATTGCTGAAATGGCATCAGCAACATAAGACACTGCTGCTGGGTGTAGGCAGGAGGCAGCCTCCTGGGTGTTGGCTGGCAGTCGGGGCATCATGTTCAAGCTCAGGTTCCTGTAGTTTTATGAATGACTGTAGCCCTCTGCCCCCATTGGAGTGCTGCTACTCTTTGTGTGTCGCAGGACCTCTTGCAATTGTGTCTCAGGGACTCCAGTTCAAATGCGTTCAGTTTACAAGTTGTTTTTGACAACCAGAGAGATACTAAAATTGCAACAGGTCTATCTTTATTCATTGTTTTATTTGGAGTTTTAAGTTTAATCTTTATTCTTATTTACCAGTGCAAAGTCTGACTAAAAATGTCAGCAGAATTTTCTTGTAGGGAAGGCAAAGCTTAAACACTGAAGACACACTTGCCTTCTACAGGCGCAAAAATATGGACCCAATCCCACAAGCAGATCTTTGCAGACAGATCTCTGAAGAATTCAATTGATTTCAGTGGCAGCATGCAGGATCCCGGGGCTGTTTTGGAAAATCTCACTATAGCCTCTTCCAGTTAGCTGGAAAGTTTCAGGGTACGTTTGTTTTTAAAGTCTCACTATCAGTCATGTTCGCTACATTAGCCTACTGCTGTGTGCGATGTTAGGTTCCAGAATGCAGGTATGCCTGCTTCTCATTTCCTTTAAGTCTGTCCCTTCTGGAATTGAAGGGGTGACAACTGCCAGCACCTCAGAAGAATCTTCCAAATTAATTTGCAGTTATGACCTGCTGCAAGCAGTATTTAAACCAAGGTGATCAGCTACAAACAGCTACTGTCAAGGGAGAGAGAGAGAGAGAGAGTGTGTGCACGCGCAAATGTACAACACCCTAAATCATTAACTGGTCATATATGTATACTATACTTAAATACTGTAGAACCAGAAGTCTCAGGGGACACCCAGAATACGTCTACATGGCAAGTAGAAACCAGCAGCAGAGCCTGGGCCTACAGAATTGGGATCACAGGGTTCATGCTGCAGTGCTAAAATAGCTGTGTAGACATTCAGGCTCAGGGGGGAGCTTGGGCTCTGAAGTTATTTTGAGCACTGCAGCACGGAGCCCTGTGAGCCTGAGTCTGTAGACCCAGGCTCTGAGACTCAGCGCCACAGCTTTCTGCTTGCTTTGTAGATGTATCCTCAAAGCCTTCATCTAGTCAGAAGCTTGGATAGCTGGAGACTATCACATTTACAATTAGCTTATTCTGTTTTACGCTAAAAACAGTATATGCTTTACCCTTCTTTTGTGCCTTCTATAAAAGATCTCAAAGAGCTTCACACATTCATTAAACAAACTTCACAATCCTTTGGTGAGAGCGGGAAGTAGCACTGTCTCCACTTTAAGGGAGAGTAGAATCAGGGCATAAAGAGGAAGTGACTTTCTCCAGAATACACAGCAAGTCAGCAGCAGAACTGAAAATAGGAATTAGACCTCAGTCCTTCTGCCCTGCTGTAACCAGAGGGCAACACTCCCCTACTATTTAATGAAGTAAACAGGAATGTTCATTTCCTTCCCTCAATGTCCAACTTCCTGACAGTACTCTCCAAGCTGTAGGCCCTGTCACACTGACTCTCCTCCCCACCACAGGCAGTTCTCAAATTTCCCAAAGCTAGAGAAGTCTTTTCATTTGGCGGGGAAAAGTGACTCTCATAAGGTCCACAAACTTTACTGACAACATTCAAACACTTTGATACACCCTTGTGAATTTCCATATGCCCTAGCTTGAGAACCTCTAACAACTTTCCCTAGGGACCTCTCCAGCCAACTCCTTTGTGACTCCACTTGTTCTCCATGATGCCCAGGCGCTCCTACAGAAAGAGGAGCACACTAGGAAGGCTTCTCACTGCGAGCTAGAGGATGCTTCCTTGAGTATCTCCACCATCTCAGAACTCCAATTTGTATTCTGCAGATAGACATGTCAACTGTAACCTAACCTATAACTCATTTCACTAGACCATTATTAATTATGGTAAAGTGCTTCACAGAAGACATAAGAATAAAAAGACAACCCCTACCCCAGAGAGTTTACAGATTAGATTTTAGCCATCATACGACCAGTAATGCACAAATTGTAGGGGGAGAATGGAATGAGGAAGGATGAGGTTTACAGCAATAAGAGCAGAGTCATGTGCACATATTGGGGGCTCTGTATGCCTTTGGAAATAAAAAAAAATACAAAAGTTTATATTCTGAGCAGTGATTCCGTTCCCATTAGCAGGTCCATCACAAATACATGTTCTCAAACTCTAACTATGTCCAAGGCAGGAAGTTGCAGTGTAGGATCAGCCCCAGCAGCCAGAAGGACAGGAAGTATCCCAGAATGCATTTGGTGACAGGGGAACTTATTCTCCAGTTCAGCAGTAATCTCATGATGGGGTTTTCAGAAATCCCTTTTCTGAACGATCCAAGAAAAGAGCTGCCTACACTGGGCTTTTCAGAGAGGGATGCTGCAGTCTGGATAGCAGTTCCTTCTTTCCACAGCAAAGGTTCATAGTTCTGGAGCAGATGAGCAGAGAACCAGTACAAGACTGGTGTAGATGAGCCTAGGAACCTGGTTAGAACCTGAAAACAACAGGGGGAAAAAAAGCACATTAATTTTGTGCCTGTGACTCTAAGTGACCCTGATTCTGAAGAATGAAAGGTGCAATCTATCTGCCTCAAACAGACTACTGACAAATTGGAGTGAAATATAGGCCCACTTTATGGTGCTAGAATTTATTATAAAATAATATGAAATAAAATGCCTCTCAGCTCAGGGTTACGCTTATAAAGATGTCTGTGAAAGCAGCCAAGTAACCTCCAGGTTACAGAAAAACACAGCAACAGTTTACTTGCCACAGCTCTGCAGAAATCTCTACTAAAACCTCTACAGAGCCCTATTCCTGAGCAGGGCTACAGCAAAGACTTGAATCTTGCTATCTTCCCCAAGGAAAATGAGAGAGCCAAACCCTAAATAAGAAGATGACTATTTTACATTTATGAAGAGCCTTACATTTCAGAAGATCCCAAAGCACTTTATAAATGCTATGCATGCAGCATCACTAAAACGCAACCATCTCTGTGGATGACAGCAACAGCTAGCTGGTACACAGCACTCTGCAGAACAGTGTGGAGAGGGGAAACAATGGCCTAAAACAACTCCCTTTGCTCTTCTGGAAAGAAGTTAGTGCAATATAAGATAGTACCTCACCCACTCTGTAATATCCTGGAACTAACATGGCTACAACTACACCGCAAACAACTTCTTGAAAGTGACAATGACCCCCTTTCCCCCCCCCCCCATGTACTAAATTGAATGGCAGCAGTTTGTCTCCTGTGAAGGATAAAGGCATCATTCCTGTGAAGCTTCCATGGCATCCCCTCTAGCATGTATGTCCTATAACCCTCCTCAACCCTGAAGGGTCTAGAGTAATTGGAGGGACAGACTGTTAGCACATAGGAGGAATCCAGAGACATTCTCCACTAATCCCTGCCTGCTGAACACATGCAAACATTTACACCCATAGATCTGCTGGGGACCTGCCAAAGCAATGTCAGAGACTGAAGAGGTTATTTAACAGGATTCCAAGTGAGAGGGGACAGACTCCAGAAGGAGGAGTCCTGCTCATACATTGGGAGGCAGGGGAAGAGAGAGAGAGTACCTCCTGCACGTGAGTTCTTAAAACACTTCTAGAGACTGGTACGGGGTTACAGAGCTTTTCGTTTCCAGGTCACCAGTACAAGCCCAGCCCAAGGTGGTAGTGGCCCAAAGTCTTTACCCCCGACAGTTGACTAGCAGCACTTTGCTGTCCTGGTGATAAGCATGTTACAAACACCATCCATTACATAAGTGGCCAAAGTGAAACAAGCCGGTAGTTCCTAGTGCATAAGTGTCCCCATCACACCTGGCACCTAATGGGCCTCCTTTTAGGCAGTGTCAATGAAAGAAAAGGAACTAAATGGCCAGGGAAACTGAACAGGCATCTCTGACCTGGAAGTGGTTCCTACAGAGCACGATGAAATGTGCTGAGGGGGAAGCTTGCACTGCCCCCGTCCTTGTTCTGTGGCTAGACAAATTCCACCTCCACGGCTGTCAATCTATCACCTTGCCCACCGCATTAAACTCCTTTAAAGACACCACTGCCATATGCTGCTTGAAATGTCCCACCTGCACGTGCATGCAGAGGAATCCAAAGGCCAGAAGAGCCGTGGCATGGACCGTGTAAACGAAGACACTGAAGCAACGAAATCCATCCACTGGCTTATCAGAGTCTTCTCCTTTCCTTCCTTCATTCTTCCTTCTCACTAGCCCAAGCATTAAGCAGTACTGGGGATTTGCAGTGAGGTAGAACCAGGCGGCCCAAGAGCCCAGCACAGTAACCGGCGCAGCTAGCAGGAAGTTGGGTACCTGTTTAGGCTCAAAGTACCTTAGAAAGCCCACATTCCAGTAAACATCTTGAATATAAGAATAGACCACAGGGAGCCCCTGGGAGCACCACACAGGTTTCACCCCATTCATGGCCGCTAGACGATACCCCTTATCCACAGCCAGCTGCAAGAGCGGCCTGGGAACAGCATGTTCAGAGCCGGTGTCAGGATTGCAGAATCTCAAGTAGGCATAGGACTGAAACAAAGCAAATGGGAAAAAGACCCCTGCAGACATCAGAACCACTGAAGCTGCAAAGCGGAAGAGTCGTCTCCAGACATGAGGCAGCTTCATTACAGTCCCAGCACCTGCCTGGAGTTCGAAGGCAAGGTCTTTACTCTGGGAATAGATGAGGAAGCCGGTGTTGACCACCCCGTTGGAGCGCACACCAGCAGCAAGGGAGAAGAAAAGTGCGCTGGTCCAGCTCTGTCCTTTCTCCAGCTGCAGCATGGCAGTGAATACCAGGAAAGCAAACAAGCTTTCTGAGTAAGCGGCTGTCATGAACACATTGGCAGGGGTGAGGCAGAAGAGGACAGCAGAGAAGAAGGCCATCCTGCGACACCGCAGCACCACGCACCCCAGCTCATAGAGGACAGCAGCTGCCAGGACTGAGAGGAGAGCATTCAAAAACACCGCTGACAAGAGCAGGCGGCTCCGTAAACACAGTAGCCCTTGCAGAGGCCACAATGTGACCTCTGCCACGGCTCGCACACTGAGGGGGTACACTGGGAAGAAGGCAAAGTTGTGCTCGTACAGGTAGCCATGCTCAGCTATGAACAAGAAGTGCTCTGCATCCCAGTGTGACAAGCCTCCCAACAGCCATTCTGACAACCAGTCACAGAGGCTGGGTTCTGACAGGCGGGGAGGAGAGAAGGCATCTGCTGCATGATCCGGGACCAAGAAGTTAAACAGGGCCTGGAAGAGAGAAGGAGAGAACTGAAATTAACCAAGCATTCTATTGTGACTTCCAGCATTGAAGACAGTCAAATGGAGTCCCAAGCAGGAGGAGGACTCCAGGGACTCAAAGTGTTAACTCCAAGAAGGGAGAATAAACAGGAGCCAAGAAATGCAGGCTAAGGGTATGTTTACACTGCAAAGAAATGTGTTAGCAGCTCAAGTTCAAGGCCAGGCTCCCCATGGGCTTTAACTCGAGATGCTAATCTGAGTTGCCGAGTCTTTGCTGCTCTTTTAGCCCAAGTTAGTGAATGTTGGTTAGCTATCCTGATTTAAAAGAAAAAAAAAATTTTTTTTTGGCAGTGTAGCATACCTTGAGTATCGGGAAAAGGTTCGAAGTGGTGAGACCTATTGGACAACATAGTCTCTGGTGAAAACCCAAATCATATGGAACATTCAAATCTAGACCAGACAACACTCTGGAAAATATGCAGGGAAAAATCCAAATCCTGCATTAACCTCTGTGGTGCAGGAGGTGGGAAATGGAGATGAATTAGCAGGCCTTTTCTTTCTGTAATGGCTGTGATTCTGTAGCTAGCTATGAAGCACAGTTTATTCATTTCTACTCCAGAACAGCTCTAACTCTGTCTGTGCTAGTGAATGTACACTATAGCAGCTTCTATCTAAACCTCTCAACTGCTTTATAATGATTATTTCACAACCCCACATGCTGGTGAGACGGACATTTTGACGCCCACTTTATAAATGGGGAAACTGAGGCACGGAGAGGGGGCGTCTTACTGATGTCACACAGCAGGTGAATGCAGTGCCCAAGCCCCTTCTCCAGCCACTAGATCACACTCCCATTGTCTCTGCTGCTTAGCATGCTGCTGTTGCAGCTGACACACAGGTGTCCCCTGACCTTCCTATTAGAAAGGTCAACGGGACTCTCAACAAACTAGCCCCGTTGTGAGTTTGCGGCATTCACCATGTTTTAACAGATGAGAGAAAAACAGAAAGCTCAAGAGGCTAGGGTCTAAATTTTAAAGCACTGTAATACCCAGCCAGACGAAAGTCATGCATCTGACTGAGCAGTCCTGAAGCTTAAAATGCGGAATTAGGGGTGTCCCTTGTTCAGTTATGTCAGTGCTGGCACTAACAGGGGAAGGAGAACAGAAGAAAAAAAGGGCTGCATTTAATAAACTGTAATGAAAAACATAAAAGTTGATGCTTTACAGTGAAACCTACATTACCAGGAAACTGGCTGGCTTAGGAGACTTTTTCAGATATGGAGCCTTTCATCTCTCAGATGATTGTTCAAATCCATCCCAACCCAGTAGAAACCAAAAGTTGTTACTATCAGCTGGCTGTTTGGTGGCGCTCAATATCTTTCCCAGTTAGACTGGTTTCACTTCACAAAAGCCAAAACAGCTGGGTTCCTTGTTGACAGTCTCAGCAGACACACTAAGGAGTGAATGGGCCATGAGTAGGGTCCTACCAAATTCATAGGGTTATGAAAAATGCATCACGGACTGTGAAATCTGGTCTCCCCACATACAATCTGGTCTTTTGTGTACTTTTACCCTATACTATACAGATTTCATGGGGGAGACCAGCGTTTCTCAACTGGGGATCCCAATGCAAAAAATGGTCATGGGTTTTTTTTTTGCAAGGTTATTGTAGGGGGGTCACGGTATTGCCACCCTTACTCCTGCACTGCCTTCAGACCTGGGTAGCCAGAGAGCGGAAGCTGCTGGCCAGGTGCCCAGCTCTGAAGGCAGTGCCCTGCAAGCAGCAGAAACGCAGAAGTAAGGGTGGCAATACCATACCATAATGGCAGGTTTCAGAGTAGCAGCCGTGTTAGTCTGTGTTCGCAAAAAGAAAAGGAGTACTTGTGGCACCTTAGAGACTAACCAATTTATTAGAGCATAAGCTTTTGTGACACGAAAGCTTACGCTCTAATAAATTTGTTAGTCTCTAAGGTGCCACAAGTACTCCTTTTCTTTTTACGAATACCATACCATGCCACCCTTACTTCTGCACTGCTGCCTTCACAGTTAGGTCAGGACCCCTACAGTTACAACCCCATGACATTTCAGATTTAAATATCTGAAATCATGAAATTTATAATTTTTTAAATCCTATGACCATGAAATTGACCAAAATGGACCGTGAATTTGGTAGGGCCCTAGCCATGAGCACTGAGATGTCCTCATGTCTAGAGATAGTGCCTCTAGGCTTGAGACTTGGGAATTGTTTGAGTGGGAAGATTAATGTACCTGTTTTGTGGATAAACAGGGGACTTCAGTCTATAGAACTGTCAATACAGCCGCTTGCAACAGCAGTGAATTCACACAAAAGTTTTAATTTAAAAGTAAATTAACCATGTCAAACTTCTATTTGACAGCAACATGACTTCCCAGATGCTGCTTGTAGGCCTCTGCATTAGAAGTCCAGTAACAATCAGGAAGATCGTGATAGCTCAAAATACACCCTGCAGTACTGAGGAGGTAACTCTGAAGTAGTATATTACATTTAGTACAATGTCTTGTGTTCATTAGGAGACTTGCCTGGAGCACAAGTGTCAGGGCTCTGCAACACACTGCAAACCGGATGACCTCTCGAAAATAGGGGTCTCTTCTATTCATCAGTTTCATTATGACCTTGGAAGTTGCCTCAGTGGGTCACTGCTGCTTTCGGCAGGGGAAATTTTCTCTCTGGCTTTTGAAACCTGAATTAAACACAGAGTTCAGGAACACAAAGAGGTATTGCAGGCTTCAGCTATCTTTGTAAGTTACAGATCTTTACTTACTGGCCAACAGTACTTCCCTCATAAACCTCAGGCTGTAAACTTGAAGAATGTTCCTTCTGAAAGAGACCATGGTTCAGGGGACACCATAGAACAGGAGTGGGTAAACTACGGCCTGCGATTTAATCTGGCCCTTGAGCTCCTGCTGGGGAGTGGGGTCTGGGGCTTGCCCTGCGCTCACGCTCCAGATGGGGAGTGGGGTACGCTCCATGCACATGTGGAAACAGCGGCATGTTTCCTCTCTGGCTCCTATGTTTAGGGGCAGCCAGGGGACTCTGCGCGTTGCCCCTGCCCCAAATGCCACCCCTGCAGCTCCCATTGGCCATCCTGTATTTGTTCTGGAGAAACATAAAACTTCAGCCTTTAGGGCTATCAAACCAACACCTTCCAACATCATTGAATTCATTGACCATTGCAAGATGAGGGCTGGAATCCCCTCAGTGTCTCCCACCTACTACTTAAGCCCTCCACAGAACAGAGAAATCATTGTCCTGACATATTTACAGAACTCTATTCTCTCACTGCTCTTCTAATGCTCTGGCAGGGGTTCCTGCTCACTAGAGTGAGGGCAACTGCTTGACTCAAGCAAATGACATATGCTAAGGGGACTCTTATCTCCCCATACCTTAACTAGAGGATTTAAGCCAGTTTAACACACACCTTAGTATTCTGGGCTGACATTTTCAGAGCAGATATGACGGGGTGGGCAAACTACGGCCTGGGAGCCACATCTGGCCCTTCACATGTTTTAATCTGGCCCTCGAGCTCCCGCCGGGGAGCAGGGTCCTGGGCTTGCCCCGCTCCAGCTGGGGAATGGGGTTGGCCCCACTCCACGCGGCTCCTGGAAACAGCAGCATGTCCCTGCTCCGACTCCTATGCGTAGGAGCAGCCGGGGGCTCTGCACGCTGCCCCCACCTCAAGCGTAGCCCCTACAGCTCCCATTGGCTGGGAACCATGGCAATGCACATGGGCAATGCACCAGGGCAATGCACAGAGCTGCCTGGCCATGCCTCTGTGTAGGAGCCAGAAGGGGGACATGCTGCTGCTGCCAGGAGCTGCTAGAAGTAAGCATTGCCCAGAGCCTGCACCCCTGTCCCCCAACCTCCTGCCCCAGCCCTGATCCCTCTCCCACCCTCCAAACCCCCCTCGGTCCCAGCCCGGACCACCCTCCTGCATCCCCAACTCCTCATCCCCAGGGGAGTCCTCACCCCACCATCCCACTCCCTTGCCCGGAGCCCCCTGAACTCCTCATTTCTGGCATTGCCCAGAGTCCGCACCCCCAGCTGGAGTCCTCATCCCCTCCCATGCCCCAACCCCCAATTTCATGAGCATTCATGGCCCGTCATACAATTTCCATACCCAGATGTGGTCCTCAGGCCAAACAGTTTGCCCACCCCTGAGATATGATCAGAACAGGCTCATAGTCATGGAAGGCAGCTAAGTAAACTCCAGATCGGTTATGCAGTTCTCTAGGGAGCTTTAGGATAATATGAGTCTTTCCTTGGCTCCCATAGCCCTTAATGCCTTGTTGCTTTGAGAAATGGTAGGTGCTAGGTTGCCTGTAGGTTCACACTCTGTGCTCCACTCAATAATTTTACTGATTCCGTTTTCTATAATACACACAAAGAGTTCAAAGCACTTTACAAACTTTCATGAATTAAGCCTCAAAACACCTTGTGAGATAAAGAAGTGGCATTATCTTCACTTCACAGGTGGGCAAAACGGAGAAACAGAGAGGTAAAGTGACTCACCCAAGGACACAGAGCAGGCCAGTGGCCAAACCGAGAACAACAGCCTAAATAGGCTGAGTCCCAGTTTTAGGCTTTAACCATTAGTTTATGCTTCCTGTTTTCTCACGCACAAAACTTTTGGTTTTGCTGATATACCTCTGTCCCTCCCAAACATTTATAGCACCAGACAAATAAAGTAATAAACATGGGGAATACAATACCAAATTGTGAAGTTATAATTTATTATGGTGGGGGATTTCAGCCTAGATTACATTCTATTAAAGCACATTCACAGCTGTAAATCCTATTAAAGAACATAAGATATTTTTTGCCCCTGATGTTTATCACCACTTTGGATATTTAAAAAATCCTAAAATGAATATGCCAAGAAGGTTCAAATCAATTCATAAGAAAAGCCTGTTTCTGTCAGCACACAGCACACCCTCTATCAGAAGGCAGCAAAGCTTAGAAAAAGCTACAATCCACAACCACCATATTGATAGAGAACACAGTGTTGCATGGGTCTAGATGTCTTTACACAAAAAGCACCACCAAGTGTTGCTCACAGGACCACAAGAACACCAGGGTGGATAGAAAAGGGACACAAGGAGCAAAGGTGGGTAAAAAAAAAATGTTCATAGAAGAAAAGTCAAATCTTATGCAAAATTAAAGGTGAATTTCTATCAGTGTTCAGTATTTCTAATTAGTTCCTCGTTTTTGGACAGGAATTCCCTTTGCCTCACCCCATTATGCTATCAGTAAGGGTATGAACCTCAATCAAAACAGATGTTAGATAAATCATCAGGTAAATTAAAACAAATTATGGAAGAGCTATAAAATCTGTAGTGGTGACTGTCCACCACCAGGGGGCAGTACACTCTTACTACATTGGCACTTCCTTCCTCCATATACTATGGCAATCAGATTCTGGTTAGGTTATAGGATTCCTAATAGGAAATCCATTTCAATGTACACATTGGAAACACTTATAACACAATGATTTAGGCATCTCTCAGTATTTTTGCAATCTTCCTTCAGATTAAAGGGACTCTTGAATTAAAAATATATTTACAAGAACGTGCTTCTCACCATCATAGATGAGTAAAACAACAGTAGAAATCCAATTTACTTTTCACCATTTATTCTGCATACTGTTTGCATTTATAACAGCTTGGATAATAGAAAGCCTAGTCATTTTCACATTTGTTTCTAGTCAGCTTCAGTGTCTGGTCCTCAGGCACAAGACTAAAATATATGGTTGTAGCCACCGCACTATTTATTTATTTTAAAAACATTTTCCATTCAAATACTTTTTAAAAAAGGGAACATTTCTATTGATCATAGTTTTTCTAAAAGCTTATTTGTGCAAAATTTATGCACTGGGTCAAAAATTAACATGGTGCTCTCCCTGTATAATTAATTTGAAAGAACTGGCCCACTGGACCACACCCAGAGTTGATTTAAAGGGTACCAATTCACTGAAGTCAAGAGAGCTGCACCTGCTTACAGCAGGTCTGAAAATGGTCCAGTTAATCTTGCACACAATGGTATACTCCAATTATTTTGCCTTTTTCTAACACACATTTTCCAGTGTGTCTGGAAATACTACTGTACCTAACCACAATAAAAGAAATTAGACTTTAAAAAAATCACTTCACAAGACTCGCTTGTACCAAACCAAGTAACTTTTGTTTGTTTGTTTGTGGACTCAAACTCATTACTTTGCTGCTGCTTCTTTCAGATGGCTAAAACTGACAAAGCCTGCACCTGGCATTTAAATTAAAATGATAAAAATGAAACAAAATTATTCCTCCTCACTTTGGAGATAAATTAAATCCTGCAATTTGCAAAGACTCCAGCAGAGGTTAGATCACTGTGGAAGCCCTGAATAGGAACATTTTCAAGGTTGGAAGACAATTACTTAAATAGCTTGTGTGTTTATTAATGGATTATTATTAAACACCATAGAATACAAACAGCATTTATAGACACAAAAGGGCCTCAACCCCAGAACAGGTCACTTCAAGTGTTTCCATTAAATACATTCACTTCTGTTGTTATAAATCTTCCTAGTAGGGTAGTAGACAAGAGAATGCTTCAGTATCTTATGATTTACTCCTAGGTCTCAGATGATGTGTTTGGGCAGGGAGAGCTCATCTTTTCACTCCACTTTTTTTTAATTAACTAACCCCTTTTAAAAGGGCCAATTTGAATATTGACAACCCCAAGAGTAAAAAAATCATGACATGCAACCCAGCCCTTCCAAAATTAGTTTTGTTTAAATGTCAGGAGATTTTTTAAAAAGTTAATCCCAGGGTCTGAGTCTGACTTCTGAACTCTTACTGGAAAGCCCCTAGCACTTATTCGTGTATGTGTTTCCAGATGACCGTCAGCCTGAGATGAACAACTATTGCACACATTTCCCTACTACTTTTCTCTTTCATTGTCAGATCTTCATGCAGCTACAGAACACTCTGGGCATCCTCTCCTTCCAGGACTGAGAAGGTGGGGGAATCAAGGAACTGGTTTCCATTTAATTCCCTCTATATAATTCACAGGTTGTCAAAGAACAGAAAAGGGACAAAAAACAGCAAACCAGTTTTGTGTTTGAATTTTTAAACACATTAACTGAGAAGACTGTAAACGCTGTGTAGACACTCCACAAATATTTGTTGTGAGTTGTATTTAGGCTGCAGCCTAGGGTTAAAACACAAACATTTTTGTCCTGTGTCCACTAGAATTTACAGGGACGTTAGTTAAGATGACTAAAAATCCCTGTGTGGCCATACTCTCATAGGTGGATACAGAACACTAAGTACTTCATATCCTGGAGGAAAAGAGTAGGACATTCCAAAAAGTGAAAAGAGTTGTAGCTGTCTCCAGGCCTCAGAGCTGGCCTTATCCCTTCTCTCCCCTCCCCCACAGACCCCACACTAAGGTTTATGGGCGCTGCTTTCCCATGCGTCCAGGCCCACTCACTGGGGAAGGAGAGCAATTTTAAAACAGACTGTGAAGTGTCCCGCCCTGCAGACGCATTCCTATTGCCAAGGGATCGGGCACTGTGTGTGACTGTAAAGGCTCCCAGGGCTCGGGGGGGGGGCAAGGACGAAGTTCCCTCATTCAAAATGTCCCAGGGTAGGAAAGTCCCTCCAGGGGTCTCTCCTCCTCACACAAACCCAGTGCTGGCAATGCGGGGGGAAGAACAGGGTCCGGAGACGGGGAGGGATTAAGAGGTCTCTAAGGAGGGGGGAGGGGTGGGTACAGGGGGACACAGGGAAAGCAGCAAACTGTGGGGCAAGGAGCAATGGGGCTCTGGGTGGGGAGGGGCCGGGGGCGAGTCTCTCTGGGGCCCCCCAGCAGTGAAAGGCCGTGGGGGGGGGCAGGGAGGGTCTCGGCGGGCGAGTCCCCGCCCGGGGCTCCTGGCGCGAGGGGGAGAGTCTCGGGGCTGCCCCCGCCCCCCCGCCCGCTCTCAGGGGCTGCAGCGCCCCGGCCCCTCCCCCACCTGAGCACTCAGCGCGGGGCTCCCACTCCGGCTCCATCCCGCCGCCACCCAGGCACCGCCCCCTCACTTCCGCCCCGCAGCGAGCACTTCCGGAGGCACGCGGCTTTCGGCGCCTGCGCCCTAGGACTGAGCGAAGCCGCCTGCCGGCCGGGGCCGCGCACGCGGCGTCCGCGGGGCGGGGCGGGGCGGGGGAAGGGGGGCCGCCCTCTTTGCCTCGCCCCAGAGCGGCTGCGGGGGCAGGATCCGTGACTCAGCGCCAGCTCCGGGCCCTGGGGCCCCCGCTCCCGCCTGCTGAGGTGCCCCCCCCGAACGGACACCGCGCAGCCAGCGACGTGGGGGGGGAGGGGGCGCGGAAAAAGGAGCCCGGCCCTGACTCCCCGCCCCCACAGGCAGCAGGAGGGGCCGGGACAGGGCCTCAGAGGCCGTTTAAACCGGTGTCGTTCCCGCAAGCCGCAGACGCTGCCCCCCGTGGCCGAACAACGGCTCCGCTGGCCGCGCGGCCGCAGCCCCGGGGAGGAGGCCGCCGTGACCGCCAGCTCCAGGCCCCCCAGCCCGCCGCCTCACGCGCCCGCCCGCCCACGCCACGCACCTGTTGCGCAAGAGCGTCTTTCCAAGCCAGCTGCGCTGGGGCTTCGGCTCTTCCTGGACTACTTAGTTCAGTTTCACCCACCGCGGGGAGAGAGGGAAAAAATAAAATCTCTGGCCCCAGCCCCGTCCGGTACGAGAACGGCTGAAACTGTAGGTCGTAGACCCTTGGAGACCTAGCCCTTTTCGCCTCGAGGAGGCCCCCACGAAGAGTAGAAAAGGTCATTAAGGGAGATGTTTTTACTGAAGAAGGAAAATACATTTTCTCGTTTAATGTACTTGAGAGAAATAAAACCAACCCTCCTACAGACATTGCTGAGGCACAGACTCTTCTCTCTACCGCAAAAGCGCTAGCTGTAGGAGGAATGAGACAAGCCATGGCAAGAATTTTCTTCAACCTTGAGCTGAACGGCTTCCACAGCAATCATTCCCCATTTGGTCTATTCCTGTGCGGCTGCAAGGACGTGACAGGCCAAAAGTCCAGCGCTACAGACGTGATTGCAAGAATACTCGTTTGCAAAGAGTCATGAACTGAATCTCAGCCTTTAAGAAAGTAATGAACCTGCTTTGAGCAGGTAACCCAACACACTTTAAGAAAAGGAGGACTTGTGGCACCTTAGAGCCTAACCAATTTATTTGAGCATAAGCTTTCGTGAGCTACAGCTCACTTCATGGGATGCAAGTGAGCTGTAGCTCACGAAAGCTTATGCTCAAATAAATTGGTTAGGCTCTAAGGTGCCACAAGTCCTCCTTTTCTTTTTGCGAATACAGACTAACACGGCTGTTACTCTGAAACCAGACACTTTGGCATTCTAGCTGTCACTTCCAATTAAAAGATGTCTAAAATCTAAGTTTGCCCTCTGTTTGAAAAGTAACATGGAAAATTAAAATCTCCCCTTAAATAAATTCACTCCACAAGGCCAGCAGGAAGAGCCTGGTGGCATGTGTGAATCACTCAAGTTAACATTTAATGTACATCCACCTACACAAATATTTCCTCCTTTCTCCTACTCCATACCTAATCCTTCCCCTCCCCACCCCCCAACTGGATAAAACAGATTGAGGACAGAAGGTAACTGCAAATTAGCCCCAGGATAACAAAACTACAACAGCGCACTCATTCTTAAGGTTAGTGGTACTCAGGTATCCTGTTCTCATTTAATAGATATAGCCACATAACAGATGTATCATAAAGTAGCAACTAAGCATTTTGGTTTTATAAAGTCTTGGGAAGGGGCCTCTCCTTGGCTAGCTCAGTGTGTTTAAGACACTTTTTTGATATGCCGATACTGTGATAAAAGTTGGCAACCATCAGTGAAAACCATGAACTAGCTTCCTCCCAACCAAAAGCAACCCACAGAGCAGGCAGTGACAGCTGTTGAAAAGTACCAGCTTAAGTCCACTACGATGTTCTTCCCCTGAGGGACATGAGGA
Organism: Lepidochelys kempii; assembly: GCF_965140285.1. Classification (NCBI taxonomy): domain Eukaryota; kingdom Metazoa; phylum Chordata; order Testudines; family Cheloniidae; genus Lepidochelys; species Lepidochelys kempii. Next base: position 10,206,412 of record NC_136398.1, on the reverse strand, counting down.
ACCAATACCTGAGTATCCCCATTGCAGTAGGTTCCACTGAAGCAATGCTGTCCGTTCTGCCTGCTTTATGCCATTAGCTGTGCCACAGTGCATACCTGAGGGCAGATCTCCAACCCTCTAGTTATCAAGCCTCAGAACTCAGCCAAGGCAATTCAGTACAGGCCACAACTGTCCCAATCAACGATCATCACTGTCTTCCTCACTTAAACCTTGTCTACATTAAGGAATTTTGTATGATGTAATTATACCAGTACAGCCCCCCTAATGCAGATACTACACTTGATCTTAACTCAGAGTACACCAGCATTAAGTCAGCAATTCAGTTTAGGCCAGTAACATGCCAAAGTACATTATATGTTACATGCTACAGTACATTGGGTAACGTACCATATTTGTGCATTCAGTTAACATTACTTATAGTGAAAAAGGCTCCACTCAAGATCCTGCCCACAGAGTGAATAGTGACTTACAGATTTTGATTTTGCTGAGACCTCACAACGTACTTATCAATGATGTGGTTAAACTTAAATAAGGGCCCCACAGTCCATCAAGGACATGTTAAAGTTCTGTCTGTAATCTGGTTTGAAAAAATCTAGCAAAATATTGCAAATATGGCATTTTCTTCTGTTTGGGGTATAATCTGTTAAACAACATTCTAGCAATACATCGAACTGACAGTCATCTTCACTCATATCTTCAAAGGAGGTCCATAAAGCTGCTTCAGTCCAGGCTCTGACTGGAAGTTGGGAGAACCAGCTCTCTGTTCTCTCCTGCTAATGGGAATGATAAAAAGGCTGCCTCAGCTCCCTGGGTCAAGAAAAGGACTTAGGCTTCAAATTTTCCACAGGCATTCCCTGCAACAGTAGAAGTCAGGTCAAAGCATTAAGACTTGCATTCTGCTGGGCTTAAAGTCAGGGACTTGAGTCAAACCTAATTACAAATTGTGGACACTGCTTGTTCTCACTGAACTTATTTTCAATCTATGCTAATGTATGCCATTTTTTAGAAGACCACTGGAATATACATAAATTAATCCACCTTGTGGGGAACATGCTAGGAGTTTCCCCTCGGCTCAGTTAGTAGATGTCAGTAGAACTGGTAATTATTGGCAGTTTCACTCTTCTGTGCCTCTCCACGTAGCGTTAGCTGTGAAATACCTGAAGTCCCCTTTGGACGGAGAGAGACTTGCAAGCCTGCAGACAAGCCCTTGGACACAAGCTGTTGGCAGTACCTTGTGGACATTGCTGCTGAGGTTCTTTTAGTTTAAAATCTCACTCTGTCAATTCAGATTTCCTAGTTCACTAATGCCTACAAGAACCAGACATGAGATTCTCCATTTAAACAAAGTGGCTAGGAGACAAGAGAATCTACAGACCAGACATGAAGTGTGCTTGATTAAAGACACTGATCAT